>NW_025063513.1:0-6420 GCF_018153295.1 Drosophila grimshawi
TCAAAAGCTGAAAATATGTAGTCTCGAAGTCATTTCGAGAAATTGACGTTTTAAGCTTCTGTTTCCAAATTCAAATGGATGTATCTTCGCCAATAATTGTCAGAAGTCAGAATTTCTTTCAACATTATGAAGCCCTTTTTATATATTTTGATTCTGCATCAAAAGCTGAAAATATTTAGTCTCGAAGTCATTTCGAGAAATTGACGTTTTAAGTTTCTGTTTCCAAATTCAAATGGATGTATCTTCGCCAATAATTGTCAGAAGTTAGAATTTCATTCAACATTATGAAGCCCTTTTTTATATATTTTGATTCTGCATCAAAAGCTGAAAATATGTAGTTTCGAAGTCATTTTCGAGAAATTGACGTTTTAAGTTTCTGTTTCCAAATTCAAACGGATGTATCTTCGCCAATAATTGTCAGAAGTTAGAATTTCTTTCAACATTATGAAGCCCTTTATATATATTTTGACTCTGTATCAAAAGCTGAAAATATGTAGTCGCGAAGTCATTTCGAGAAATTGACGTTTTAAGATTCGGTTTCCAAATTCAAACGGATGTATCTGCGCCAATAATTGTCAGCAGTTAGAATTTCTTTCAACATTATGAAGCCCTTTTTATATATTTTGATTCTGCATCAAAAGCTGAAAATATGTAGTCTTGAAGTCATTTCGCGAAATTGACGTTTTAAGTTTCTGTTTCCAAATTCAAACGGATGTATCTTCGCCAATAATTGTCAGAAGTTAGAATTTCTTTCAACATTATGAAGCCCTTTTTATATATTTTGACCCTGCATCAAAAGCTGAAAATATGTAGTCTCGAAGTCATTTCGAGAAATTGACGTTTTAAGTTTCTGTTTCCAAATTCAAACGGATGTATCTTCGCCAATAATTGTCAGAAGTTAGAATTTCTTTCAACATTATGAAGCCCTTTTTATATATTTTAACTCTGCATCAAAAGCTGAAAATATGTAGTCTCGAAGTCATTTCGAGAAATTGACGTTTTAAGTTTCTGTTTCCAAATTCAAATGGATGTATCTTCGCCAATAATTGTCAGAAGTTAGAATTTCTTTCAACATTATGAAGCCCTTTTTATATATTTTGATTCTGCATCAAAAGCTGAAAATATGTAGTCTCGAAGTCATTTCGAGAAATTGACGTTTTAAGTTTCTGTTTCCAAATTCAAACGGATGTATCTTCGCCAATAATTGTCAGAAGTTAGAATTTCTTTCAACATTATGAAGCCCTTTTTATATATTTTGACTCTGCATCAAAAGCTGAAAATATGTAGTCTCGAAGTCATTTCGAGAAATTGACGTTTTAAGTTTCTGTTTCCAAATTCAAACGGATGTATCTTCGCCAATAATTGTCAGAAGTTAGAATTTCTTTCAACATTATGAAGCCCTTTTTATATATTTTGACTCTGCATCAAAAGCTGAAAATATGTAGTCTCGAAGTCATTTCGAGAAATTGACGTTTTAAGTTTCTGTTTCCAAATTCAAACGGATGTATCTTCGCCAATAATTGTCAGAAGTTAGAATTTCTTTCAACATTATGAAGCCCTTTTTATATATTTTGATTCTGCATCAAAAGCTGAAAATATGTAGTCGCGAAGTCATTTCGAGAAATTGACGTTTTAAGTTTCGGTTTCCAAATTCAAACGGATGTATCTTCGCCAATAATTGTCAGCAGTTAGAATTTCTTTCAACATTATGAAGCCCTTTTTTTTATATTTTCGAGTCATTTCGAGAAATTGACATCATCAAAAGCTGAAAATATGTAGTCTCGAAGTCATTTCGAGAAATTGACGTTTTAAGTTTTTGTTTCCAAATTCAAACGGATGTATCTTCGCCAATAATTGTCAGAAGTTAGAATTTCTTTCAACATTATGAAGCCCTTTTTATATATTTTGACTCTGCATCAAAAGCTGAAAATATGTAGTCGCGAAGTCATTTCGAGAAATTGACGTTTTAAGTTTCGGTTTCCAAATTCAACCGGATGTATCTTCGCCAATAATTGTCAGCAGTTAGAATTTCTTTCAACATTATGAAGCCCTTTTTTTAATATTTTGAAAATATGTAGTCTCGAAGTCATTTCGAGAAATTGACGTTTTAAGTTTCAGTTTCCAAATTCAAACGGATGTATCTTCGCCAATAATTGTCAGAAGTTAGAATTTCTTTCAACATTATGAAGCCCTTTTTATGTATTTTGACTATGCATCAAAAGCTGAAAATATGCAGTCTCGAAGTCATTTCGAGAAATTGACGTTTTAAGTTTCTTTTCCCAAATTCAAACGGATGTATCTTCGCCAATAATTGTCAGAAGTCAGAATTTCTTTCAACATTATGAAGCCCTTTTTACAAATTTTGACTCTGCATCAAAAGCTGAAAATATGTAGTCTGGAAGTCATTTCGAGAAATTGACGTTTTAAGTTTCGGTTTCCAAATTCAACCGGATGTATCTTCGCCAATAATTGTCAGCAGTTAGAATTTCTTTCAACATTATGAAGCCCTTTTTTTAATATTTTGAAAATATGTAGTCTCGAAGTCATTTCGAGAAATTGACGTTTTAAGTTTCAGTTTCCAAATTCAACCGGATGTATCTTCGCCAATAATTGTCAGCAGTTAGAAATTCTTTCAACATTATGAAGCCCTTTTTTTAATATTTTGAAAATATGTAGTCTCGAAGTCATTTCGAGAAATTGACGTTTTAAGTTTCAGTTTCCAAATTCAAACGGATGTATCTTCGCCAATAATTGTCAGAAGTTAGAATTTCTTTCAACATTATGAAGCCCTTTTTATATATTTTGACTATGCATCAAAAGCTGAAAATATGTAGTCTCGAAGTCATTTCGAGAAATTGACGTTTTAAGTTTCTTTTCCCAAATTCAAACGGATGTATCTTCGCCAATAATTGTCAGAAGTTAGAATTTCTTTCAACATTATGAAGCCCTTTTTACAAATTTTGACTCTGCATCAAAAGCTGAAAATATGTAGTCTCGAAGTCATTTCGAGAAATTGACGTTTTAAGTTTCTGTTTCCAAATTCAAATGGATGTATCTTCGCCAATAATTGTCAGAAGTCAGAATTTCTTTCAACATTATGAAGCCCTTTTTATATATTTTGATTCTGCATCAAAAGCTGAAAATATTTAGTCTCGAAGTCATTTCGAGAAATTGACGTTTTAAGTTTCTGTTTCCAAATTCAAATGGATGTATCTTCGCCAATAATTGTCAGAAGTTAGAATTTCATTCAACATTATGAAGCCCTTTTTATATATTTTGATTCTGCATCAAAAGCTGAAAATATGTAGTTTCGAAGTCATTTCGAGAAATTGACGTTTTAAGTTTCTGTTTCCAAATTCAAACGGATGTATCTTCGCCAATAATTGTCAGAAGTTAGAATTTCTTTCAACATTATGAAGCCCTTTATATATATTTTGACTCTGTATCAAAAGCTGAAAATATGTAGTCGCGAAGTCATTTCGAGAAATTGACGTTTTAAGATTCGGTTTCCAAATTCAAACGGATGTATCTGCGCCAATAATTGTCAGCAGTTAGAATTTCTTTCAACATTATGAAGCCCTTTTTATATATTTTGATTCTGCATCAAAAGCTGAAAATATGTAGTCTTGAAGTCATTTCGCGAAATTGACGTTTTAAGTTTCTGTTTCCAAATTCAAACGGATGTATCTTCGCCAATAATTGTCAGAAGTTAGAATTTCTTTCAACAATATGAAGCCCTTTTTATATATTTTGACCCTGCATCAAAAGCTGAAAATATGTAGTCTCGAAGTCATTTCGAGAAATTGACGTTTTAAGTTTCTGTTTCCAAATTCAAACGGATGTATCTTCGCCAATAATTGTCAGAAGTTAGAATTTCTTTCAACATTATGAAGCCCTTTTATATATTTTGACTCTGCATCAAAAGCTGAAAATATGTAGTCTCGAAGTCATTTCGAGAAATTGACGTTTTAAGTTTCTGTTTCCAAATTCAAACGGATGTATCATTCGCGCAATAATTGTCAGAAGTTAGAATTTCTTTCAACATTATGAAGCCCTTTTTATATATTTTGATTCTGCATCAAAAGCTGAAAATATGTAGTCTCGAAGTCATTTCGAGAAATTGACGTTTTAAGTTTCAATTTCCAAATTCAAACGGATGTATCTTCGCCAATAATTGTCAGAAGTTAGAATTTCTTTCAACATTATGAAGCCCTTTTTATATATTTTGACTCTGCATCAAAAGCTGAAAATATGTAGTCTCGAAGTCATTTCGAGAAATTGACGTTTTAAGTTTCTGTTTCCAAATTCAAACGGATGTATCTTCGCCAATAATTGTCAGAAGTTAGAATTTCTTTCAACATTATGAAGCCCTTTTTATATATTTTGACTCTGCATCAAAAGCTGAAAATATGTAGTCTCGAAGTCATATCGAGAAATTGACGTTTTAAGTTTCTGTTTCCAAATTCAAATGGATGTATCTTCGCCAATAATTGTCAGAAGTCAGAATTTCTTTCAACATTATGAAGCCCTTTTTATATATTTTGATTCTGCATCAAAAGCTGAAAATATGTAGTCTCGAAGTCATTTCGCGAAATTGACGTTTTAAGTTTTTGTTTCCAAATTCAAACGGATGTATCTTCGCCAATAATTGTCAGAAGTTAGAATTTCTTTCAACATTATGAAGCCATTTTTATATATTTTGAATCTGCATCAAAAGCTGAAAATATGTAGTCGCGAAGTCATTTCGAGAAATTGACGTTTTAAGTTTCGGTTTCCAAATTCAAACGGATGTATCTTCGCCAATAATTGTCAGAAGTTAGAATTTCTTTCAACATTATGAAGCCCTTTTTATATATTTTGACTCTGCTTCAAAAGCTGAAAATATGTAGTCTCGAAGTCATTTCGAGAAATTGACGTTTTAAGTTTCAATTTCCAAATTCAAACGGATGTATCTTCGCCAATAATTGTCAGAAGTCAGAATTTCTTTCAACATTATGAAGCCCTTTTTACAAATTTTGACTCTGCATCAAAAGCTGAAATATGTAGTCTCGAAGTCATTTCGAGAAATTGACGTTTTAAGTTTCTGTTCCCAAATTCAAACGGATGTATCTTCGCCAATAATTGTCAGCAGTTAGAATTTCTTTCAACATTATGAAGCCCTTTTTTTAATATTTTGAAAATATGTAGTCTCGAAGTCATTTCGAGAAATTGACGTTTTAAGTTTCAGTTTCCAAATTCAAACGGATGTATCTTCGCCAATAATTGTCAGAAGTTAGAATATCTTTCAACATTATGAAGCCCTTTTATATATTTTGACTACGCATCAAAAGCTGAAAAATATGTAGTCTAGAAGTCAGTTCGAGAAATTGACGTTTTAAGTTTCTGTTTCCAAATTCAAATGGAAGTATCTTCGCCAATAATGTCAGAAGTTAGAATTTTTTCAACATTATGAAGCCCTTTTTTCAAATTTTGACTCTGCATCAAAAGCTGAAAATATGTAGTCTCGAAGTCATTTCGAGAAATTGACGTTTTAAGTTTCTGTTTCCAAATTCAAATGGATGTATCTTCGCCAATAATTGTCAGAAGTCAGAATTTCTTTCAACATTATGAAGCCCTTTTTATATATTTTGATTCTGCATCAAAAGCTGAAAATATTTAGTCTCGAAGTCATTTCGAGAAATTGACGTTTTAAGTTTCTGTTTCCAAATTCAAATGGATGTATCTTCGCCAATAATTGTCAGAAGTTAGAATTTCATTCAACATTATGAAGCCCTTTTTATATATTTTGATTCTGCATCAAAAGCTGAAAATATGTAGTTTCGAAGTCATTTCGAGAAATTGACGTTTTAAGTTTCTGTTTCCAAATTCAAACGGATGTATCTTCGCCAATAATTGTCAGAAGTTAGAATTTCTTTCAACATTATGAAGCCCTTTATATATATTTTGACTCTGTATCAAAAGCTGAAAATATGTAGTCGCGAAGTCATTTCGAGAAATTGACGTTTTAAGATTCGGTTTCCAAATTCAAACGGATGTATCTGCGCCAATAATTGTCAGCAGTTAGAATTTCTTTCAACATTATGAAGCCCTTTTTATATATTTTGATTCTGCATCAAAAGCTGAAAATATGTAGTCTTGAAGTCATTTCGCGAAATTGACGTTTTAAGTTTCTGTTTCCAAATTCAAACGGATGTATCTTCGCCAATAATTGTCAGAAGTTAGAATTTCTTTCAACATTATGAAGCCCTTTTTATATATTTTGACCCTGCATCAAAAGCTGAAAATATGTAGTCTCGAAGTCATTTCGAGAAATTGACGTTTTAAGTTTCTGTTTCCAAATTCAAACGGATGTATCTTCGCCAATAATTGTCAGAAGTTAGAATATCTTTCAACATTATGAAGCCCTTTTATATATTTTAA